>NW_024465621.1:0-11427 GCF_017591425.1 Ochotona curzoniae
TGCAGGCCTTTAGATGGGAGATGTATTCACAGTGAAACAGCACAGGCACAAACGGACACCCATATCAGATGCTGGCATTGCAAGTAACTGCTTTACCTGTGACACCAGCCACGTTGCTACCCCTGTGGGCACATCCAGACTGTGAAATGTGGGTGAAACTCTTCCAGAGTCATTTCCTCCATCCTAAGAAGCAGGCAGCAGGAAGGATGGGCTCTGTATTCCCGGGACCCCTCTGTGTCTACTTGTAATGCTGAACCTGTCCCAAGCAGAAAGCCAACTCTGAGAAAGACAGCTCTGGCTGCGGGTCCTTGCGGACACAACTGAGCCACTAAGTCCATTGGTCTTGGAGGCTGCGTTGCCTGTGAAGCTTCAGTTACGTGAGATGCTGCGTATTCCTACTTACTATGCCAATGTTACAAAAGGCACTCTAGCCTGTACTTCTTCGGGGCCCTGACAGTCCAGTTCTGAAGAAACTTTTGCGTATTCTCTCCTCAGATCCCCCTTACAATTAGTCTGAGAGAGGGCTACCATGTTCTTGGGTTGGTTGACCTCTGCCCTTCTGTTGCTCTCCAGCTGAGTGAGGTGCCAGGTGCCTCCTCTCTACCTCTGCCTTGCACATTTCTCTATTTTTGTATTTTCCACACTGCATCATCATTCCCTAATTGGTCTGCAGATAGAGTTCAATGGACAGACAGGGACCGACTTAATTTATCTTGGTAGCCCTAACCCTCTGGGTACTCACTGACTGTGGTTGAATAGACAGATCAACTGTGAGTTCTCATTTCAGAAACTGATATGGGAGGAAAGTTCATTGATGAACTTTAGAAAATATTTTTAAGATGCAGATATATGCAAAGATTTTTAAAAGATAGTAGAAGAATAGAAATAAAGGATATTGTATTGATGCAAAAAAGAAAAATGAAGTCATATTTTTTCAGCATCTTCATTTTCCATGAACTCATTTTGAAGAGCCTTTGTGTTGCTCTCTGGTGTTTTGGTTTTGCCTAAGGATGCATTTGGAACTGCTGAGGAGGCTGGATAAGGGGTCCCCTCGCTGGAATACCTCACCTGTAACCAGGGTGGCAGTTTGCCCTTCGAGCTCTGAGCCAGGTGTTTGACTGTTTGGCTGGGTTAAGGTGTTCGTAGGGATTTCTTGAACTTCAAAACATAAAAATAAAAGACTTTTCATTGCTCCTGGGTAAGGCAGTTACTCCCCTCAGAACATACCATTGACTCTATTCTCAGACCAAATGGAGAACTTGATAGGCAACTTGACATCCAATTCCCTGGCTATAAAAGATGGTGTAATAAATATGACCAAAACTGAAAAGTCTTAAAAGGTGTACCTCAATAGATTTTTCAACCATTAAAGGGAAAAAAAATCCATAAAGGAGCAGCTCTGAGAAATGCAGCTTCCTGGGGTAGCCTTCAAAACAGACTATGTGAAAAAAATACATGTAGGTAATAAATAAGGTGGCCTTTTATATGACATTATCATAAAGTAGTCACAGGCTGGATAGTTAATGAAATAAGAGCTTGGGCTTTGGATGATCTGATTCGTACACTGGCCTGCCTGCAATAATTAGTAAAGGTTATTCAGTTGTTGGAGGGTCTGATACTAAAATGCTACTGTATTTTCATGTAACACAGTGCTAATATTTCTGTTGCCCATGATAAAAAAAAAACAGTTTCAGCTGCTTCAAAATGACTAGGAAAGTTTTATATGAAACAATACCTGAAGCGGGGGCAACTCTACCTACTAGCAAATCAAACCAGAAGTCAGTTTTCTCATTCTAAGGTTTAAATTGAATTTTCAGAGAAGGCAACATTTAGGAGTATGGGATTTGGGTATAACTTTTATTTGAATTTCTCACTTTCAAAATACACTATGTGATCCTGATTGGATACTACTGAAGGTTTTAGAGGAATGGCAGGCACTTTACCCTCAAAGTGTCCCAAAGAGGGCTCACCATCTCAGAAAGCTGCACCTTCTCAGAAACCTGCTTTGGGAAACAGTCAAATGCACCTACTTGTTGCTCAAGCCAGAGACTCTTCTTTGCTTTCACCTGTCGCGTGTGAAACTACAGATGCTTCTTCACTTAGGGTGGGGTTGCATCCTAATGAGCCCCCCTGTAAGTATAAAATATCAAATGAAAAATACATGTAGTATATCTAACCTACAGGGAGCCAGTGTTGTGAGATGGCCAATAAGGCCACTGTATGTGACTCCAGTATTCCACCTGGGCACCAATTTGTGTTCTATCTGCTTCACTTCCAATCCAGCTCTCTGCCAATGCCCTAGGAAAAGCAGCCAACAATAGTGAAAATGTTTGGGTTCCTGATACCCATATGGGCAGACCTAAAAGAAGCTGTTTGGTTATTGCAACCATCTGAGAAGTGAAAAAACAGATGGAAGATGCCTCCCTCTGTATGCCTCTCTCTCTCTCTGTAACCCTGACACTCAAGTAAATAAGCAAATATTGAATATCTGTTTATCTAACTTAGGAAGCGCTAACTCACCACGGCATAGCATAGCCTGCCAGAATTGTGCTTATGGTTGGGTAAAAGTCTCCAACGCAGAGCCAGTTTTATAGTAGGCTGTATACCTCCTGGATATACACAGGTGGGTGCTGTGTAGACTTGATGGGATGTGAAGGCACTGCGAGCATACACAACACAGAGCATCACTAGGATTTCCTCGAGACCACAGAGCTAAAGGAGCTGCAGCTGTGGTTGCAGCCTTTCGTGGCTGTAGAAGATCAGATTGTACATGGCCAGCCTGTGAAAAGACTCAAACTCAAAATGAGATGTATAGTTCATGTTCTGCTTCATTGTAAAGCTGGAAAATAAGAAGTTGGGTCACCGCGAGTCAGGGACCTCCATCTGTAACTATAAAACTTGTGCTAGCCCTCCTCTCTCTCATCTGAACTGCTGCTGTTACATTTTTCTGACACTCCTGGAGTCAGATTGTATCCCACTTCTTCTCGACCTTTCTGCAAACTGGGTCCAGAAGGACCCTTTCAGAGATACATCCCACCCTGCCACCTCCCAGCTCCGCCTTCCATTCTGTGACTTCCCTTGGCCTTGGGGAAGGCATTTTTGTTTTTGGTGGTGGGGTGGGGGTGCACAGTCCTGTGTGCTGTCACAGAGGAAGCACCTGTTGATAACTGCCTTCTTTCTCTCCCTCTGTGTTCCGCAGCCATCCCCCACCCCCTTCCTACCACCTGTCAGCAAGGCTAAGCAGAGCCTTTCAACACCCTGTTCGTCAGCCAGGACTCTTACACACACTCCCTAGGGAAGCATTGTGAAATTCATTAACATGCTTTTCTCTGTGGCTTGTCCAAGAACATGATCTTCAACTTGGCATGCTGGAGTCATCCCTTGGTCTTGAAGAAATTAAAGATTCCTTCTTGATAGAAAGGAAGAGAAGGAGTGAGTCATAGTTAGCTTGGAATCTTCAAAAATAGGAATTTACAACAAGGCACAGAGTCCGTCTAGATTGTTCTATCTTCTTGTTAGCAGTTAGAGTTTCCGGGGATACAGCCAAAGGTTTCATGTAAGAAAGGAAAAGAAACACAAAAAGCCCTTTCCCTTTGTAGGGTGATGGTGGAAAGAGGTGACAGAAGGAGGCAGGAGAGTGATATGACAAGAGCTTATTTTTCTTGTTGTTGTTTGTTTGTTTGTTTTATATGAAAGGTTGAGAGATGAGATAAAAAGAGAAAAATCTACCATCTCCTGGTTCGCTCCCTCATTGCCTATAGCAGTGGAGCCATTTGAGCAGGTCAGGCTCACTCTGGGTCTCCCATGTGGGTGACAGGAGCCCATCTGCTTGAGCCATCACCACCCATGGCCTTCCAGGGTGAACACCAACAGGAAGCTTCAGTCAGGGGCAGAGCTGGGAATTGAACCCAGGCCCTATGATGAGGGATGTGGTTGTCCCAGGGAGCATCCTAACCTCTGCACCAAATGCCTGCCCTGAGATGAGCTTTTGCAAAGAGAAGATGAGGAGGAGGAAGACAGCTCCCATCCTTGCTTCCTAGGACACTTGCTCCACCTTCCAGAAGCTTCTGAAGCTACTGTGGACTAGACCTGGGTGAGCCACAATCTCGTTCCGTGGAGGCACATCAGTGATCAGGCAGATGAGCTGCCCAGGTCAGCTTTCCCACACCTTGCCCTTTATATCCAGAAATACCTGGAAGTAGCCAGTAATCTGGAGGGACTTTCTCAGGGTAAGGTTGCTCAGAAAAGCAAGGACTGGACTGTGAGGCACAGAGCAAGTCACAGGGCCAGACTCGCAGCATGTTCTCAACTCCAGCTGGGGTCAATCTGATCCTGCACCTGCCAGGAGGACCTATGAGAGGCCCTCTCTGTGAGAACAGACTTCAGAAGCACTGAAATGGGAAGCTACACAGCAACAATGCCAAACGAAGCACATGGGTTCAAGACTAGTGTCCCATACCTGAGGGCTTCCTTCCTTCCTCCTGCCACAGGAAAATAGACGAAGGGAGAAGAATGCCATCTGAGATGGGATGCAAATCCTTTTTTCTGTGTAGAGCAAATAGATGTGCATTCTGCACAGCCATTAAGACACTGCTTTGGACTACCCACATCCTGTATTGGAGTGCCCAGGATTAAGTCCTGGCTCTGATTCCAGCTTCCTGCTCCTGCACGCCTTGGGGGCACAATACTGCTTCAAGTATTTGGATCCCTAACACTCAGGTGGGAGATCTGGATTGAGTTATCTGCTCCTGCATTTGGTCTGGCCCATCCCCCAGCCATTGCAGGCAGCATTGATGGAATGAATCTATGTATGGATCATGATTTTTTTTTCTCTTGTCCCTTTGCCTTTCAAATAAATACATTTTTAAAAAGTTAAGAGTCTGTGGGATAGAAGTGAACTACCAAGTGTAACTACTGGCACTTTTTGGTTCCAAATATCAGCTATTACCTTCCTGGTGAAATGACGTCCCCTCATTTTCACTCAATGCTATACACATTAAAATAACAAAATTTAGAGTTGCCCAAACAGGTTGTCTCTTTACGTTTTAGAAAATATAAGTCGGGAGTCTATTCAATACTACGCTAAATGTCAAGTGACTTAATTATCATACATAGAAAATTCAGCTTGCTCATATTCATCTTGAATGCAAGTTTTCTAAATAGCGTTCTGTTCCTCTGTTAAGTGGAGCACACTATCATGGAAAGCCACTAGACACCTCACAGAGCACAAGGGCAAGTGGGCTTATAAATGTTATTAATGAAAAGCATTAGCAGCCCCTGGAATATAATCAATCAGTAAATAATATGATCTCCCAGGAGATAAGCCCCCTTAAGCAAGTCAACTAATGTCTGAAAAAGCAATCTTCATCTGAATAAAAAAAAAATGAAACATGGCCTAATTTTAAAGAGCAGTTCTCAGTTCTCATTTCTGCAGATTTCTCTCTGGGGAAACTGGCTCTTAATAGGACACTTAGTGTTTCAATACCAAAGAACAGGAAGTACTTTTAGTGATTTATTCGGACATCATTCTGATGACAGAATATTTTATAGCTTTCAATCTGTTACCTGCATCCCCAGTTTTAGACCAAGTCTCCAATGCATGATGAAGGCTAAAGGGAAATTTTTCTTTGTTAATAACCCAGGTTTTAGCATTAAGTGAGGCAGGTGCACCTAAAATGAAGACCTTCCTTCCTTTTTTCTTTTCTTTTCTTTTCTTTTCTTTTCTTTTCTTTTCTTTTCTTTTCTTTTCTTTTCTTTTCTTTTCTTTTCTTTCTTTCTTTCTCTCTTTCTTTCCTGCCTTCCTTCCTTCCTTTCTTCCTTCCCTTCTTCTATCGCTTCCTTCCTGTATATTTCAGAACAAAAGCCAATCAAGTATGTTGCAGTTTGGCCAACTGTTGGGCATCTGAGGGGGTTGGGGGATCATTCATGCTGAAAGGCTGGTGTTGATGAGATCTGAGCATGGGGTGTTCATCCCCAAGTGATATAAGAAGGGCAGTGCCATAGAGTGATCGGGGAGACCCTGGGTAGATTTTCAGAGCCAGAGTGAAGTGAGGAAGGCGTCTGCGTGGGGAAGAAGTAGAGAGCAGACTGGTGCCCTGCTGGAACTATGACACCATCAGGAAATACTGAGAACATTGAGAGCCGGGTTTCTGCCAGCTAATGAATAGGAAAAAGGAGAAAATTGAATTGACTGGAATCAGAGGTAGCCATATGGACCCCTGGTTGTCCATTTATGTAACTAGATGTAAATCCACTCTAATGTATATATAGTGTGTGTTTGTATGTATAGTACCCAGGAGTATCTACCACATGAGTCTGCAGGCTTTGATTCCCCCAGGAGCAATATGCACTCAGCTCTTAGTTTCAAACAGTTCTCAACTAACAGAAAGCTGGGGTTCTTAGAAATAGGCTGACTTTAGACTTATTTAAGGTGGGCCCAGGCCTCACTGTGTCCCCGAAGTAAGCAAATACACAAAAGACAGAAGCAAAAGCCAACTTGAAGCAGTACTCACTCCTTAGATCCAGGAGAGTTTGAGCACAAGAAGAATGGGGATGCTGCTGTGGGATACAAAATCTTCATCGTTGGGGCTGGCACTGTGGCACAATTGTCTAAGCCACCACCTTTAATGTGGACATTTCATAGGAGTACTTCTGATTCAACTCCATGCTAATGCACCTACTAAAGCAGTGGCAAATGACCCAAGTATTTGGGTTCCTGGCACCCATGTGGGAGATCTGGATAGAGTTCCAGGCTTCTGCATTGATCAGGCTGAGTTTTGATCCATGTTGCTGTTTAAAAGTGAACCAGCAGATGGAAAAGCATCTCTTCCACCTTTGGAACTCTGCTTTTCAGATATATAAATGAACCTTAAACATTAAAGTTACAGGGCCCGCCATGGCAGCCTAGTGGTTAAAGTCATCTTCTTGCACATGCCAGGATCCCATATGAATGCTGGCTCGTATTCCAGCTGGTCCACTTCCTTTCCAGCTCCCTGGTTGTGGTCTGGGAAAGCAGCGGAGGATTGCCCAAAGCCTTGGGAGACCAGGGAGATGCTCCAGGCTCCTGGCTTTGGATTGGCTCAGCTCTGGTCATTGTAGCCACTTGAAGAATGAACCAGTGGACAAAAAATCTTTCAGTCTCTCTTTCTCTGTAAATCTGCCTTTCCAATAAAAACAAACAAACCTTTTTTAAAAAAATGATTAAAGATATATATATATGTGTGTGTGTGTGTGTGTGTATATATATATATATATATAGAGAGAGAGAGAGAGAGAGAGAGAAGAGAGTTCTTCCATATTATTGCTTACTCCCCAATAGGCCATATAGTTGTGGCTGGACCAGCCTGAAAGCCTAGTTCCTGGGATTCCATCTGGGATTCCTGTATCAGAGCTGAAGTCCTATGGTCATTTCAGCTGCTTTCTCAGCTGAATTAACAGAAAAGCAGGATCACAAGTGGAACAGCAGGGACCCTGGTCATGCGCCTTCTAAGAAAGCAGCAGAAGGAGGGCCCAGGTACTTCGGGGCCTACTACCCATGTGGGAGACACAGATGGAGTTCCAAGCTTTTGTCATCAGTCTGACCATTCCTGGCTGTCTGCCTCTTTCTCTCTCTCCCTCTCTCTCTCTATCTCTAACTCTGCCTTTCAAATAAATAAAAATAATGTGCTTAAATAAATGAAATATAAAACCATTGAGAAGCATTAGTGACTTGGCATGGAACTACAGGGGTCAATATTACTTGAATATTATGAATTTTGAAGCCAGAGGGCTAGCGCATTATAGGATTAAAAATAATACATTGAGAAAAAAAGACTAAAAGGACAACCATTTTTTAAAAGTTGAACAAGCTTTATAATTATGAGACCATACAAGAAAATGAGCACTTTCCTCAGCTAGAATATAGTTTTGTACTTTGGGGAGGTGGCCATTCACTTAGTTGGAAGCAAAGCCATTTACAATTCTTTTTTATATACATCTGAACTCTTAACAAGTGGACTCCTGTGGAGCTTTAGGACTCCCCCAAACCCGTGGGCTCAAATGTTCTGAGCCATATGTGTTTGTGTGTTGAAGTTGAATTAAGCTGTTGAACACAGTAGGAAATGGTACAACCTTTGAGTCAAAGGTTTTTAGCTGTAAGGGTCCAAGGAGAATAAGATTCAAAAGTTAATGTCATAAAAACAAAGCTCAGGGGTCAGGAACAGGGGCGGGAAAATGGAAGGCAACGGACACTTCTGCTGCCTCTTATTTCTTCCTCCGTGCTCACCAGCCTCTGTGTCTACCCAGCAGCCTCAGTCTCCCCAGGCAGTTGATGTATGGGTCCTGTGCCATCAACAAACGGATCCAGGCTCTCAGCACCCAGTGAAAGTGAATGGGAAGCAGGACCTCAGTAGGCCCAGCTGGCTCTGATATCAACCTGCCTTCAGTCAGTCGTGTCTAAGCAGTAGATTTAGGCAAGGCAGTTGGGGCTCTGCCATGTTGAAAGTGGAGAGGATACAGGAGGGGAGAGACAAAGATATTTTCTAGGGATTCCAGAGAACATTTTTTTTTCTCTTAATGATGTGCATTCTGAGAGATGTTTGAATAAGGTTTATTTATTTGATTTGCTTACTAATTATTTATTTATTATTTACTTATTCATTCTTTATTCACTATTTATTTGACTTATTTATGTCTTTCCTTTACTGACTTAGTCCTCAAATAGCCTCAACAGCTAGGGCTAAGCCAGGCTGAAGCCAGAAGCCAGGAGCTGCAGCTGACCCGAGTCCTTGAGCCATTCTCCACTACTTTCTCAGGCTCTCTACAAAGCAGCTGTATTAGAAGCAGAGAAGCCAGGACTCAAAAACCATGCAAGTACCAACTTAATCTACTAGGCCACAACACCAGTCTTTCTGAGAGATATTTAAACTTTCATGCATATTGACCTTAAATTGCATAATTCGATTATATCAAAAATTATATCATGTCTAGGAAGTTAAAAGCAGATTATAGACATTTTGAAAGAATTTCAATTTAGTAACAGGTAAAACAAAATTTTCTGTCTAGGTTTTATTTTTTAAGAAGGATTTATTTATTTTTCTGAAATGCAGTGTTTCACAGAGAGCGGACAAAGCAGAGAGGAGACAGAGAGAAAATCTTTTATGTGCTGGCTTATTTTTCAAATGGCCACAATAGCCATGGCCCAAGCAAAGAGGCGAAGGCTTCATCCTAGTCTCCCACATGGGTGCAGGGGCCAATGCACTTGGGCCATCTTCTGTTGCTTTTCCATGTGCATTAGCAAGAAGCAGGATGGGAAGATGAGTAGCCAGGACTCTGACACTCATGTGGAATCCCAGCACTTCAGGCAGCTACTTAACTGGCTTTTCCACAGTGTCTGCCCCGCAGTCTTGGGGTTCATTTAACATAAAAGCAAATTAGCTCAGCACAGTTGTAAAGATTTCAATAAAAGCTGCCAATTGTCACTTTCACATAATGTAGTCATTGTAGGCGAAACAAAGAGGACTTTCCTTCTGTTTTTTCTTAATTTTATGTAATTATTTTATTAATTGCAAAGATAGAAAGACTGCTCTCCCTTCCACTGGTTCATTTCCTAAATGGCCTAACATGTTGGGCTGAACTAGGCCAAAACAGGAGCCAGGATCTCAATCCAGGGCTTTATTAAGGGTGGCAAGGAGTAAAATATTTCACTCATTACCTGCTACCTCCCAGGGTGTACATAAAGGGAGATTAGAATCAGGAGCAGAGACAAAACTACAAGATGGGATTCCACTGTGCCTCAGTGACCTTGTAACCACTAGACCCAATGCCTACTTTTTCCCGTCTACTTTTAAGAATTGCTTCTCTGCCTGCCAATTTTTCTCATTGTTTTAGGAGCAAGCAGTATAGTCTTAGTCCACAGGATCAAACTTTTTTTAAGATTTATTTATTTTTATTGGAAAGGCAGATTTACAGAGAAAAAGACAGACAAATCTTCCATCTGCTGATTCTCTCCCCAAGCAGCAACAATAGCTGGAGCTACGCTGATTCAAAGTCAGGAGTCAGGTGCTTCTTCTGGGTCTCCATGTGGGTCCCTGCTTGGGTGTATCACATTTATTGACGTTCCTATGTCGGCTCTAAGTTGCATTCCATGAATAAATAACACTTAGTCATGGTGTGTTTTTAGTTTGATGATGTTTTGTTGAGGATTTTTGTACTCATATTCTTTTTTTTCCCTCCTTTCTTTTTTTTTTTCATTAATTACATTGCATTATGTGACACAGTTTCATAGACCCTAACCCCTCCTCATACCCTTCCCCCATGGTGGATTTCTCCACCTTGTTGCAGTATTACAGTTCAAGTTCAGTCAAGACTCTTTCATTGCAAGCATATACCAAGCATAGAGTCCAGCATCTTATTGTCCAAATAGATTCAACAGTTTCTTGGGTAGACCATCTCTGGTCTGAAGATAGAGCTGGCAGAATATCATCCCGATCCATTAAAAGAACTTGCATTTTTTAAACATATTGGTTACTCAATACCATGTCAATTAATTCCATAATGTTGTAAATTGTTGATGTTGTGTTGGGGCTTTTAATGTACTAATATTTTTAAGAAATTTGTCTCTAGTTATTTTTTTTCCTTTTTAGTGTATTCATTTGGCTTTGGTATGAAGAGCATGCTGGACTTACAGCAAACGTTAGGGTGTGTTGTTTGTTTGTTTTTGAAGTTTGGAAAGGATTGGTTTTAGTTAATCTTTAAATATTCTTTAAAAAGCCCAAGACTTTTTTCTTTTTGAAAATATCTGATTATTGATTCTATCTCCTTACTACTTTATTTTTCTATTTATGACTTCCATTTCATCATGATTCAGTCTTGCTAAGTCGTGTATTTCCAGAAATCTGTTCATTTCATCTATATTATCACACTCATCGAACTCACTTGTTGTCCTTTCTTTCTTTGACTGCGATTTATGTTTCTTGAAAACTGGACATTCGAATCCATTTATATGGTTCTTGGAGAACCAAGATTTTCTGCTTTCCCTGGCATTTGCTGATGTTATGTTTATTTTTGTTACTATTCTTTCTAACTTTAAAAGAGATTTCTTTATTTTTCATTGGAAAGGCAGTTTTGAGGAGAGAAAATTTACAAAGGCAAAGACAGACAAAGATTTTCCATCTGTTGATTCACTCCCCAAATGGCCATAATGGTCAGAGTTGAGCCAATCCAAAGCCAGGAGCCAGGAGCTTCTTCTGGGTCTCCCAAGTAGGTGTAGGGTCCCAAGGCTTTGGACCATCCTTGACTACTTTCCCAGCCATAAGCAGGGAGCTGGATGGGACTTGAACTGGCATCCATATGGGATGCTGACACTTAGAGGTTGAGAATTTGCCGATTGAGCCATCATACCAGCCCTTTTGTTGATTATTATAGGCTATGTGTGTATCAAGGGATGAC